>NC_040892.2:1587500-1615000 GCF_900634795.4 Betta splendens | reverse complement strand
AGTACAAACACTGACTCATGTGCTTAAAAAAAGACGTTGTGATGTTAAAAAGGGGAATTTAGAATCAGCCCGCTTCCAGAACCTCTGCACTGCAACATCCACCTCTTCATTCATGTGCTGCCCTTCTGTGAATAAAAGAAAGATGATTATGCCAGTGATTAAACCTCACAAAGCACCACATAAACATGTGCTTCGTATCAGACATTTTAAACGATACGTTACAGTAGGAATGAATCCACTCGATTAGCGATCAGATGTCACATTCCGGTCCTTTTTCGTGCTGCTGATAAGCCTCTACAACTACACCCTTCGCTATTAAGGCATGGACGTCCTCGCTGACTGAAGATCCTCCTCTCATCCAGACACAAAGGCTCCGAGAGGCAGGCCGTCTGGATGTGGCTTTCAGGGGTTGAGCACCGTGCAGGTGATTTGCATTTCCAGCTGAATGATGTTGGAAGAGAGGAGCAGATCTCCGATAGCGCTCACTGAAGCTTGACGAATGGCTTCATTTTCCACAGGTTGTCATGTTTTGAAAGCGAGGCTGGCTTCGCGCTCTGCTGTAATTTCCCCCTCGCATTAGAGAAAATCTATAACTTTCCTGGACACAACACAGGTCCAGCACCTTCACTGCACCTGGCTTCAGAACCTGACTGCAGCGGCCGCGGGTGGAGCTCAGGGTCACGTCACCATGCGCCAGTAGCAGCGAACACCCACACAGGACGTTTGAAAGGCAAAACCAGCAGCCCAGCAGGGATGAATTATGCATTTCAGTTTGAGACAGCAGCACTCATCCTCCCGGTGGGACCGCGACATGTGAGAGGCCGGCAATCAAGACGCGTGCAGGGCGCGGGAGCCCTTTTCTCAATATTTGCTCCGTCGCTGGAAAGGTTTAGAGGCAGAGTTGAAACGGAGCTGGGCTCCGTGGAGCAATGCGGCACCGCTGTGACAGGAGGCAGCGACTCCCACCAGAAGCAGTTCTGTTGCAGTTCATGTGTATCATATGCGTAAGTGGGGTGCAGGTGCTTCCTATACGGTACAGTATGGAGCGCGTAGCTGTCACAACGCATTTGCATGACTGAAAGGTCCCGCTGCACGGCTGGATGGAGCCTGAGCTGCTTTGGCTTCCTGCCTGTGCAGTAACTGACACTGGGCCCACGCTTCCTCCTGCTGCAGCTCTACCTCCACGTGGACGCTGCTGCAGGGTCACCGCGCTCTGACGCCTGCAGTCCGTGGAGATCGGGCCTGAGCGGCCGCGTGGCCGCCGGCGAGCGCTGCAGGAAACAGCTGAAAACATCTGTGGATCCTTCCCTGTGTTGCTTCTTCACGGCAGCTTTCGTTTCCCATTCAAGAGTCATCAGTGACTCGTAAAAGAGCCCCCCCCGAATCCCATCAATTCATTTTTACAGTAAAGCAGTGCCCTTTAGAAGTGTGTTCCTTTTTTGCATTGTGCTTTTATGAGAGGCAGTAACTGTGCCACGGGCAGACAATGCTAATGCCTCCCTGGGTTTTAGAAGCATTACGGTTCAGAAGTCTGCCGCTTTCCATGCCAAACACTTTGATCCTCTCAAGTCACCGTATTGTGGCTCACAGACGCATAACAAACCCAGGAGGAGGCGCAGGCCACTTCCTGAAATGCTGCTCGGGCGTTTCCTTCTAATCAAACACGCTCACGTCTGCCTTGTCTGAGAATGAACGCGTTGGAAAGTGAATGTAGTAGTCATTGTTGATGTTAGGCTTTTTATGCTGTGTCTCTTTAATCTAAGTTATGCAGCACGTCTGACTTAAAGTAAATCTTAATTGAATATATAGAAGTAATCAGTTGCTAAGACTGTCTTTGTTTAACGCGAGTCCCTCTGGTCATTTTTGTGAACGCCTTGTGATCTATAACCATCATTTGTCTTGCTTCATTTATATTTAAAGCAGGCTGTAATGCATATTTGATGTAAAGGTTCAGTGTTTATGCTGTACGAACTGTTCAGGATGAAGCGGCCCACATCGCTCCGCTCTGCAACAAAGTCTTAACTGCCACCGAGGATAAATCCGAGCCCCGGCTTTATGTGTTTTCATAATTTTGCCAGCTACTGCAGCATCATTCCTTGTGTTTATGTCGTCTTTACTTTGCTTTGATGAAAGAGCAAATAAATGTTTAGCAGTGCTTCTGGAGAGTAACCATTAAAGCAATAGTTGTAAATTGAATTTGTGATCGGGAGCGACAGTGAGCTCAGTCACTGCAGTATTAGTGGTAATGACAGAGCTGGAAGTGGACATTTTGTTGACGCTGTTCTATGAATAGTGTTGCCGGTGGTTTGTGGTAGCACTCGTATCGACAGTAAATGTCCTAGGACGGGACCTAATGCAACGCTGGAGAATCGGGGAGCCTTTGAACGCATCATTACAATCTGCAAAAGTTGAAAGAAGACAGCGAGCAGTGAGTGCTGTAGTTTTAGGGTTTCACTGCGGCTCTGACTTCTTCCTACTTAAAATCAGCCCTCGCACTCCAAGGGTTCTGCTGGGTTTCCTTCAGGTTCTCATCAGCCACACGTTGCTGCAGGAAGCCGGACCTGTCGACTGGACGCAGGTCCAGATCGTGTCTCAAAGGTGTGTGTGTCACGCTTGGCTGCTGAGAAGCACTGGATCTGGAGCATGAAGCTGCTCCTTCGGTCTCATTAATGTGGAGGCGCTGTATAAAGGGCTGCGGACCCTAATTGATAAGTTGACCACACAGACCGAGCACATGAGCAGAACCAAGGCTGACTGTATAAACCCACTGCACCTCAGGGCGTGCGCTCATATCGGCCTTGTGTCCTCGTGTGTGTGTGTGTGTGTGTGTGTGGTGTGTGGGGGGGGGCTCTCTGCACCAGGCGGATCGGGCTCAGATGCTGCACCGACGACCCACTGGACGGGTTCTGGACGGGTTCAGCGCGTCCCAGAGGAGGAGCGTGTGTCGCGTGATGGGCTCAGGAGGCGCAACAGCTGCATGCGTGTGTGCGTTAGCGTCCACAGTCAGCACAACCACATCTAGGGAACGTTTTCAGATCCTTTGTGGGATTAAAGACGCCTCCAAGGTCTGCAGCCGTGGAGCTGCGCGCGGACAATTAGTCCACGTTTTAAACTAATAGATCCTCTAAACAAGCTGTTAGCCTCCCACTAATGCCTTAATGACTGCAGGTCCCTTCATGTGCAGTGACTCTCCATTAGAGGATTCTGACACGAGCTCACAGGTGCAGGCGGACACAGCGACTGAGGGGTGGAACGTGAGCGGGTGAGACGGCGGGGGAGAGCGGCACCGAGGCCCCTTCATGCACCGGTGAGTGGCCACCGTGAGCTCCTCACGCCGCCTTCAGTGAAGGAGCTTCTGCAGAACACAGCAAATGAGCCGCGAAATGTTACTCAATGCTCAACACGCTCCTCAGCCTGGTTTGTTTCTCTCTCACACACGCACGCACGTGCGTGCACACACACACACACACACACACACACACACACACACACACACACACACACACACACACACACACACGGCACAACACACACACGCACACACGCACGCATACACACACACACGCACACACACACACACACACACACACACACACACACACACACACACACACACACACACACACACACACGGCACAACACACACACGCACACACACGCACGCACACACACACACACGCACACACACGCACACACACACACACACACACACACACACACACACACACACACACACACACACACACACACACGGCACAACACACACACGCACACACACGCACGCACACACGGCACAACCCACAATTACTACGACTAATGAAGGTGGGCTGAGGATCTGTGGAACAATGGAAATGAGACAAAACGTGCGTAGGCTCGTTTGCAGCTTGGACTCAGTTTGTTTTTTGTTCTGCCAGTGCATGAAGGAAGTACTGTACAGTATCACAGTGGACAGTAATACTTATATAACAGTGTACCGTAATCCTTATATTACAGTATACAGTAATACTTACAGTATATAACAGTATATAGTAATACTAATACTTATATACTGTAACAGTATACAGTAATACTTATATTACAGTATACGGTAATACTTACAGTACATAACAGTACACAAGTAATACTTATATTACAGTATACAGTAATACTTATATTACAGAATCCAGTAATACTTATATTACAGTATACTGTAATACTTATATTACAGTGTACATGTAAATGATCTAACATGTTAGATCGTTCATGTTTTCATCACCAACTGGCAACTAGTGGAGCCACCTCTCCATGTTGCACACAGGCTCTGCCTTTTTTACCCGTTTATGACCCGACTGGACCCAGAAGCGCAGCATAAAAGCCCAAAGCACCCGCTGCGTCGTGCGAGAGGAGCTTGGATGCAGCGGTGGTGCCATGTCTGCCCATAATAAACCCACAGCCCCACGCTCCACAGTGGGAACGTCCTGCAGTGCCTTGTGCCGCTCGCTGGCAGTGACGAGCGTGACCCAACACAAACGCTCTGTGAGGGGCGCCAGTCGCACTTTAATCAGGTATATGGGCGAGGCGTGTGCCGGGGAAGGCAGGCCAAGGGGTCCAAAGAGCGCACTAATAAGACGGGTCGAAGGGAGCTGGGCAGCGGTGATGCTCAGCGCCAGCGGCCGCACACAGACGGCGCTTTAACAATGCTGGACGTTCACTGAGGCGAACCAGCGGTGCCAGGGAGGATGTGAAGCCCCTAGTTTAGAGGAAAATCCAGCCTAAATGTCCTAAATAGACTGTAATTAACACATTCTATAAAAGTCTAAAAATGAAAGTGAGAAACTGTATTTGGTTTAATTTAATGTTTGGCAAAGTGCTTCTAAGTGTGTGGACGGTTGCATTCAAGTGTCTGGAGGTCAGGACACGGGAGCTGCTCACAGGCTCATAAGTGAAACACAGCAGAACAGATGCAGCTTTCAGACTCACTTTAAAACAACAACTTTATTTTCATTTTCAGCTTCAGGCCGTAATAAAGCTGTGAAAACGTGGAGTTTGTTAGCGGTGGCTCACGCGCTTCACAATAACTTACATTTAATGTGGCTTCTTGCAGAATCACAGCCACTAATTTAAATTACAGCGATAACAACAACTTATTTGGCTGTAATTATGATAGATTGTGGAGTGCTGAATTAATGAGGAGGCGTATGTTTCCATCTGAAAAGGTAATTAGCCACAGGGCTTCAGTAATCGTGGGAAAATCCAGGTCGTTACAGGCGGCTCCCGAGGGGACGCGTTTGCATATTCGCAGCAGAGCGAATCCCTCAAGAGAGAACCTTCTACTGAGAAGCCTTGACCAGACGGTTCCTCTGAGGTGAGAGCGTCTCCAGTCTGAATTTCAATGGGAAGCGAGTCTACGAGGTGCAGTCGTGTTGAATTGAGGGAATTAGAGGCCGTTTTTGATCAAGCTGCAGCCGATTCATTCGCTCACAGACGACGGCAGACGGAGAGTGTTTTTAATGTATGGGCTCATTCAAGGAGCGTCTTCACTGAGGTTTTTGGCTGCGTCTGCCTATTACTGTGTAATTATGTGCGCTGGTTCTACCTGGTTCTGTGGACCTGTGACGAACCCACACGCAAACGCTGCATCACAACACACGACAGCATCAGCATCAGTTCAACAGGCTGAAAACACAAAGCGACCGCGAGTCTGCGTTGGTTCAGAGCGCGCGCCGCTAACGGAGACGCGATAACGACGGAACCCACGGAACCGCAGTGGTTCCTGTGAGGAGCTGTTCAGCAAATGGTAATTAAAACTGCCTCAATCCTCAAATCCCTGATAAATATTTCATCAGGTGGCTCCTGGCGACTGCTATTGTAACGGAGCAACAATATTCAAACTGCCTTTAGTGAAACGACTGCGGCGCCTCCACCGTCCTCCTCTTCACGCATCTTCCTTCTCCTCCACCTCCTCCTCACCCACCGTCCTCCTCACCCGTCCTCCTCACTCGTCCTCCTCCTCACTCGTCCTCCTCCTCACCCGTCCTCCTCCTCTTCCTCCTCACCCGTCTTCCTTCTCCTCCACCGTCCTCCTCCCCCTCCTCCTCCTCCTCACTCGTCCTCCTCCTCACTCGTCCTCCTCCTCACCCGTCCTCCTCCTCTTCCTCCTCACCCGTCTTCCTTCTCCTCCACCGTCCTCCTCCCCCTTCTCCTCCTCCTCACCCGTCCTCCTCCTCACCCGTCCTCCTCCTCTTCCTCCTCACCCGCCCTCCTCCCCATCCACTGTCCCCCTCCTCCTCCTCCTCACCCGTCCTCCTCCTCACCCTCCCTCCTCCTCACCCTTCCTCCTCCTCTTCCTCCTCACCCGTCCTCCTCCCCGTCCACTGTCCCCCTCCTCCTCCTCCTCACCCGTCCTCCTCCTCACCCTCCCTCCTCCTCACCCGTCCTCCTCCTCTTCCTCCTCACCCGTCTTCCTTCCCCTCCACCGTCCTCCTCCCCCTCCTCCTCCTCCTCACCCGTCCTCCTCCTCACCCTCCCTCCTCCTCACCCGTCCTCCTCCTCTTCCTCCTCACCCGTCTTCCTTCCCCTCCACCGTCCTCCTCCCCCTCCTCCTCCTCCTCACCCGTCCTCCTCCTCTTCCTCCTCACTCGTCCTCCTCCCCATCCACTGTCCTCCTCCACCGTCATCCTCACCCCGTCCTCCTCCTCTTCCTCCTCACCCACCGTTCCCCCCCCCCCCCCCCCCCCCCCCCCCCCCCCCCCCCCTCCTCACCCTCCACCCCACTCACACATTCCTCGATGGTGTCTGTCCTCATCACGCAGGTGCGATCACACAGCAGCATCTAAATATGAGTGGATGCGTATTTACCTGCAACTGTGCAGCTCCAATTTATGTGATACATTTTTAAGGCAAGACAAAAATAGCAGCGAATGATGTCAAGCCAATGCACAGCGTGAAGGAGTGTCAGCGCTTTATATTGTAATTGGATGAAGGATCGACTATCGAGCTTCGCAGCTTGAGTGATTGCCTCTTAGACCCGCATCACTTTTTTAATATTGCACTTCCAAACCATAAAATGACTCCTGCACCACCTGAGGAGCTGCAGACGGGACCACTGCAGCCTCCCACAGCCCTTCTGTTAACAGATGAGGTTACACAAGCCGAGCAGGAGGTTCAGACCTGACCGCGCTTTTTAAGAGGCTGCTGCTCCGGCCGCGTGCAGCGCGGCAGCGCCGGGTCTCACGCGCCGTCGCCTTTTCCCGTCGCCTGCTTCACGTCTGCACGTCTGGAGTCGCTCCTGCTCCTGCTCTTTGTGTGACTGTACATCTACGCTCGCTTAGTTTGGGATCCTAAATAAACCCCATGTAAATGGGTTCATCATGGCTTTGCTGCTGTTACGATGGAGCTATAACATCGACTCCAAGCTGCCGCTGGCTAATATTCAAGCACGCGGCCAAACTAAGTGTGAGACGTGTCTCTGGACTGTGGGAGGTAAAAAACCCACACACAAAAGCTGTGTTACTCTATTACTGTAAATCAACACTTAACACAAGGACGCGCGCTCTCGGCTTCTTTTCAGCGCGCGTTCTGCTAATGTAGAACCCAACATCCTCCAGATGCTTCAGAGCGACGCCGTTGTGAGCAGCTTTTACCTAATGACTGTGAACCTCAAATCTCCAGCCTGATGATAAAGACGCTTTCCTCACGTTCAGGCCACGTCTGAGGCTGACAGTGTTGTAGATATAGAGGTAAACGGCTGTCACGCTTTAATTTTCTCGGCTCAAAGGCACGTTGGCTGGACGTGACAGGCCGTTCGCTGCTGACGAGCTGATAATGAGCTGCAGGCTCAGACACAACGGGCCGAGCGTCACGCGGAGCCGCGAGTCATGTCTTTAAAGTGATCTTTTGTGCTGAGCGATGATGGAAGGTGCATCTGTCACGATGCCACGATGCGAGTGGAGCGTCGGCCGGATCCAGAACCAGCGAGAAGTCGGCGCTGCCGCAAAACGGCACCACCATCAAAGCTCAAACTCACCGGAAGATTCCGTTTTCTCATCACCTCTGACCTTTAACCTCCTTCGCTGCATTTGAATGAGTGGCAGGAGACCGGCCTGATCGCTCACAAACAGACGAGCTGGGGTTGCGTCCTGGCACATGCTCCGACAGAATGAAGCTGACAGATGTAAAATCACTGGCCTGCTCTGACCCCACCGCTAAATCAAATCCTCCAACATTCCGAGGCTCTGCAAATCTGTGGCAGCGGCGCTTAAAGCGGACAATGTGAGAGGTGAGTGAAATCTGAAACTACGTAATAAAGAGCCCAGGGACGTCTCTGCTCCTCGGTGGAGGGACTTATCTTCCTGCTCCGGCATCACAGACAAATTCTTATTTTTATGGATATTAGAGAAATACAGAAGTTCATTAATATTGCCAGAACTGTCTTAGGGGTATGATCATACTGAAGTGGAATACTAATAGTAGACTCATCCTCTGCCGACTCAACTAGAGTGTTACCACGCTGCATTTCCATGTTCTTCACAGAGACGTTTTTCATTTCCCCCCAAAATCCAAAACAAATAATCCAATGTTTTGATTGAGTTTCATGCATGAACTGGTTTCTGTCCTAGTTTCTTCTGCAAAGTTAATACAGTAACTACAGTCAGGGCTCATTTTTAGCGAGTGTGTGTGTATTACTGCCTGAGTCTGATTCTTGTGTCTTCACATTCATCTTTACAGGCTGGTGGCAAAGTGACTAAGAGACGCATGACATTCATTAATGGTTAGTGTTTGCAGAAGTGCTTCCCACTGTGAATGGCACAGAGTCCACAGACAACTACCAACAAAAATAATGGAACGTGTGTAATTGGTGTGAAAGATATCGTAGGTGATAAAACGTATCTCAAGGCATCTGCTACTTACAATAAGTACAGTGATATTTATTTACACTTCTATGGTTTTCCTTATTTCAGTTTGAGAGAAAAATATGCTTTAAATACAGTGAATTACAGTTCCCTTCATGTAAAGTCATGTTGTATTAGCCGCTATCGGTTCTTGTATGTACTGTACACATAAATGTATAATAAGACAGGACACGGCTAATAGGACGTGTCTTCTGTGCGATGCTGTAAAGGTGATTCAACAGCAGGTTTTGGTCCCTGGAGCAGACAGGAGCTAAGCTCTGCTGACGAGAATCTTCTGCAGGAAACACCATCAAATGGACGGAAGGCGCAGATTGACGCCTCTGGGATGAAGCTTCTCTGCACTTAAATCATCTGGATCCTGGCTGTTTGAGGCGCAGCCCACTGATCAACATGACAAGCAGTCGGCTGATGGCGCTACAATAGTCTTATCACATTTAAAAGCCTCCAAACTCAACACATTGTGCTACAGTATATGAAGAACAAGAGGAGGAAACAAAGCATTGAGGACAGTCTTCAAGCCGCGCTGCTGTGGTTTCTCCACTTCCTGCATGTTAGACTTGAAAGCAGCCTGATGGCTCTTTCCTTTTTACTGCAATTCTCCCAGGGTAATTGCAGTTTCTTCCTTACTTTTAAAGCCCTGTCAGTCTGCCTGAGCTAAATGACAGCCTAGTGGTAACCGAATTACAGGGAGGAGAGGGAGCCAAGAATCACCTTCCTCTGACTTGCCTGCTAAGTGGTCTGATTGCACGGTCGTGTCCTCAGCATGAAGACAACCTTCTTTCTCTTTTTTCTCCAGGCACATATTAAAAAAAGTTCTAATGCAAAGTCAACTCAATTAACTCTGGGTGCTTTCATTTCAATGCCGTTGCAAGAACAATTGATTGTTTTCAAACTTGTGCGAATCACTGCTGAGTCACACGTTTCACCAAACATCCACCACTTGCTTCACTTTCATAACAGTGGGACTGGAAACGCCTGATTCCCTACAGTTGTGTGTAAACAAACCAGCGGTCTCCAGGTAAATGAATGCGTGAAGCAGCGCCGGCTTGTGGTCGGGGAAGTATCTCCATCATCTGCATCATCTGCAGCCCCGCATCCCTGCGTGCAGCATTCAGCAGCGGAGCATCCGTCAAACACACCGGCAGCGCGGCCGCAGAGTGTGACTCTCCAGATGTTTCACTCCAGATAATCTCACCATTGGTTCCAGCAGGTTCTGGATGGCTACGTCTCCTTCTGCCTCAAACCTTCAGTCGCCCAACAATGTGCAGAGAGGAGCCCGAAACCAGGACGCGGCGGCTGGTGGCGCCACACGGGGTCAACAGCTGGACGCGATGGCGGTTTTAACCCAACTACAGACCGACGGCTCCAACTCAAAGCACTCCACTGGTTCTGTTGTTGTGGATAATTAAAACTCTTTCATTATCCCATGTAACATAAAATGGACGCTGTCCAGGCCAGATGCCTCCTCCCCCGAGGACACGTCTGTTCAGTTGCACATGATGTGTAGGAAGCTGATTTTACATCTTTCCTGAAGGAGAAGCTTATTTTCTCCATATCCCTGGAGCATCAGCAGACTGACAGACTGACTGCACACAGACAGTCACCTGCTGTATTAGCTCACGGGATCAATCAGACTTTACCCAGAGTTGGTTCCAGGGAGACTGCAGCTACTGTCTACTTGTGTGTATGAACTTCTGGGCCGACTGATTCGGACATTTACATTCTCACATCCATCCCTCTGGGTGTGAATGCGGCTACTTTCACAGACTTCCTTCATCTCCTGCATGTTTTTACTGTGTGCAAAAACAGTTACTGTAACACGTTTGAGCGCTTTTCCCAAAATCTGAAGAGCATTTGAACACATCGCTGTCACGCCACCCGTTGGCCCACGATGGTCTGACATGTCCACAGCCACATTCAGGATAGGGGATGTTTTGATGTGTGGCTTTTAATGTCAGAATGAGGAAAATCAAGTAAAATGATAATAGGAATTAAAAATTGCGCCTTAGGCAAAGATCACAGCATTTAATGCTCACGTTTCTAATGGATTTGGTTGTTCCACCCATGTGGTGGCAAACGTCGCCGGCCTTGTAGCTACTGCAGATAAACATGGGAGGGATGATGTGTGGGTTAATGAGAACCCGGAAATATCTCAATATTTAACAAAAACAATATTTAGCCCTGAAAATCCACGTGTATATTATAGCAGCCGTTTGGAAAAAACAGTTGCTTTAAAAGCTCATTTAACACGAAAGGACATCTGGAAGTATGAGTAAACATGAGGATGGACACATGGGTGCAGGGACGTAACACATATAAATGAGGCGCGAGCCAAAAGGATGAAGAGAGAATGAGGATAAATTGAGGCTGGTCAAAAAAACAGGGGAGAGGAGAGGAAACCAAGAGGACACATGAGAATAGAGTCATGCGGCCGCTGAGCCGGCGCTCGTGGCTGAGCTGCGCTGCTCATTATTGATGTAGGAGAAAATGTGCGGCGACAGGAAGCGAAGCTGCCAGCTGTCCCCTCATCACGACGTCATCTGGGAAGGACGGCGCCGAGCGCCCCCGGCGCGTCCAGGGGAGAGCCCGTCCCAGCGCCGCCCCCACGGCGGCACCAGCGCTGGATGAAGCTCAGCATCAGCGCCGCCACCATGAATGCACCGGGAATTACAACACATGCCCCGAAACAGAGGCTGCGAGCGGTGCTGGTATTAAAGGAGGAGCTAAATAAAGCAGAGCTAGACACGCGGCGCATAGATCTGCTACGTCGACGTCCACCTCAGAGATGGAGACACGACGGTGAGAAAGAAAACACTTTAAAAACACTGCTCACCAGAATCTCCATAAACTACTGTTTGTGGTCAAATGTCTGAATCCAGTCTACATCATTCACTCATTCATTCATTCATTCATCAGTTCAAGGCTCTGTTTTCAGCTACAGGACACTTAGTTCTAAGAGAAACATCATGTTACACATGAAATAACGTGGCTGAAGCTTTGGAGAAGAGAACGTCACCGTCATCCTCTCTGGCTCCAACTTCATGTGTTGCACTGATAATTGCCGTCACACGAGTCACTGCTGTCTGCATGAAACCTCAGCGCTTCTCAGACCTCCTTTCATCAAAAGTTGCCCCCAACCATTCAGTCTGCAACTGGAGGATGAGCACACACACACACGCGCGCGCACACACACACACACACCAGTATATTTTTTGTCACATAACAGGACTCAACAGGAAGTGAGCAACAAATTAGCTGCAGCGTCTCTCATGTTGTTGGTCGATAATCTTTCACCAGCGTTGGAGGCGTAATGACCAGAGTTCTGTGGCATCGAGGGATATGAAGGAGAGAAAGAGCGACGTGAGGGAGGATTCGCCCGTCGCCCTGTCGGCAGTGGAAGCCGTGCGACGACGTCCAACAACCTGCGCTTCTCTGTGAACGCGCTGACACGATGCTGAGATGAAGCTAAAGGTCAACGTGGACGCAGGAAGTGGAGCAGCAGCTCCAGACGCACCACAAACAGCAGCACCGTGGACGAGGGCCTCCTCGTGTTAATGCACAGTCAATGAGCTGCTGCAGCAAGCGTGCATGAGACGCGTCTGTTTATGAGCTGCTCGCAGCAAAACACACTGTACAGGTCGCATTCCTGCAGTGTTAAAGGAACAGCACGAGGACCAGCCGCCTCCAACAAGCACCACAACACCAAAATAGAAGCGAACTCTGCCCGGCAACCGACAGGTCGCTCTGCAGAAGCCATGCGAGCGACAGCGGGCCGAGTCCCCGTGGGGACAGACAGACAGACAGGTTGACAGACAGACAGACAGGTTGACAGACAGACAGGCAGGCAGACAGACAGGCAGACAGACAGACAGACAGACAGACAGACAGACAGACAGACAGACAGACAGACAGACAGACAGACAGGCAGGCAGGCAGGCAGACAGACACACACAGACAGACAGGCAGGCAGACAGGTTGACAGACAGACAGGCAGGCAGACAGGCAGACAGACAGACAAACAGACAGACAGACAGACAGACACACACACACACACACACACACACACACACACACACACACACACACACACACACACACACAGACAGCAGGATGGATGCACTCGCCCTCCTCCACAGCAGTTTCCAGCGGATCTCTGCAGGCGTCGCCCACATTAATGATTTTTTTTCATCCCCTTCCTCCTGTGCGACGAGGCTAAGAAGGCAGTTTAATTGAAACCACGAGGACAGAAAATAAAGAGCAGCGTTTTTTTTTCTCCCCACTGCGTTCTCACCCGGGGAGATGAAGAAGCATTTTTTTTTCTCATTAAAATTTCTTGCTACATCAATATAGTCATGTAGTGACTTGTCAAAATATCTTCACTGCCGCTGCCCAGCGAGACCTGAGAGTTATGCACTTAAGTGCAAAATCTGGTCGTCGCCGAACGAGTAAGAGTGTTCGCTGACCTCTGTAGTGTGAGGCCCTCAGGTCCAATACAAGGCTGTGAGCTGCTGGAAACACACAAACACACAAACACACTAACACACAGACGGGATCCACTCAGGAAAAACCCAAATCTAAAACCAGCTTCCACTTTCATGAGCTTCTGACCAGTGGATGTCCCGTTTCCCGCTTGCTTGAGGTACAGTAAACGCCACGTGGCATAAACTGTGCTGCAGGTGAGTAATGTGCGAGGGGTCACGTGTTTGTTCAGCAAATAGCTGGTGCACTCTGCTCCTCCAGCCTCTGCCGTGAGTATTTACTGCTTCCCTCTAATGGGATCTCGCATTAAAAAAATCCAGGCTTCTTCAAGCTCAACATTTCTTCCGTTTTTTTTTTACCTCTGTGCCGTCGGGGGGGTTTCACATGGACTGGTTTTGACTCTCTTTCACCCCCACGTCGCACTAGAGTGCATTCTGGAGGTCCAATGAATAAAAATGCCATGTCAACTAGAGAAGAAGAAAGAAAATCTACACTCAGGGCTGTCAGTGATTTTCCTTGCCTGCCTTTACTATGGAAAGCTAGTAAAAAGTTCACCTTCCCCACATAAATTGGCTGGGAGATTTATTTCTCCCCTGACATTCTCTCTGGAGATGCCACCGGGACCCTGGGCATGTGCTCTTTGGAGGGAGATGACAGGGCTATTGTTAGGGGCGGCAGGAGTGAAAAGATATTCTCCTGCCTCATCCTCTGTCCCGTTTCTACTTCTCCCTCTCTTTCTGCTCATGAAGCCTGTCAAAAAGCTACGACAACCACTTAAAAGGCAAAGGCCAAGCCTCTCGTTCACCCTATTAATTTCAGGATCATCTCGCACTCATTCTGTGAGACAACCCGGCAGGGATGTGCCTGTTGACGATGGCATGTGTAAAAATACCCTGAATAGTAATCATTTCGCTCGATCTTGGGTGTCACCACCTCCATTTCCCCTCGTCCTAAAACTAATTGGAGAGGGAGATACATCCTTAACATTGACTCTGCTGTGCTTTGGAGATGCAGAGCGACCAGCTTCTCACCGTTCTGAGAGCGGGTCAGACCGCGGATGCTGCTCCTCCAGGGCAGCGGAGGCAGCGCATGCAGACATCGCCGGGGCAGATTAGGGCAGAATGACACGGCGGACCCCTAATCCATCATCTGACAGATTACAGAAACATGACAGCGCTCCACCAAATCCCTTTAATCATGCAAATGTTCCATCCTCAGCCAATGGCTGAGGAATACGGGCGCTCAGGGGAGGGGCCTTTCTCCGCGGGCGGCGCCGCCTTCCTTCTTCACACAAGCAGCTTAGGTTTCACGAGATGCTGCAGGAGCGACTCTCTGGACGAGGCCCAGTCAATTAAGCCAGACCAGTGCCTCAGAAGAGGGGACGTTAAAGAGACACTGGATGTGGGGATGAGCAGACGATGCTTGTCTTTGATGTCCCGCGGGTTCTTACAAATCCCTCCGTGGCACAGTAGCAAGAAAGGGCAATTACTCTGATGTCTGAGTCAATCTTATTACACCCTGAGAAAAGGGACTGTCTCAATCATTTCCCTTCAAAACAAGTGGCGACGGCGTCTTCGAAGCAGGGGAGCGTGTGCGCGTGACGCGAAGGCAACAGGCTGCTGTCGTTGGATGCGATGAATCCATCTTTCCCTCCTCTCAGCTCTAAGTGCCTGAACATAATGACAGACGTGGGTGAATTAGATTAGCTGGAGCGGCCACCTCAGCTGGAGCGCCAGACCCGCATCCTCATTGGCCACGTCAATACATGCAGCCCAGTCAACGTTTCTCCCTCTGTGCCGGATTGTGCTCATTTATTTATTTATTTCTCAAGTGTGATGCACTGGATCTTTCAAAGATCGTTACAGGTACAAACTAAAACACTGTTTCTAAATGAAGGCGCCGGCGAAGCCCATCTACTGTAACACGAGCCTCCTCCATCAGCTCGGCGTGGAAGAGATGGTTCATTCCCTGCAGCTGCAGGAGAAAGCTAATAAATACTGCATGAAACGGGATCTTTATTACTTTCATGGAACCACAGGCCGCATTGTGTTTATCATGGTTTGATTCGATTCCTTTCCCCCCTCGCTGCTGCTACCAACCATTTAGCGGTGAGCGCCCACGCGCGCCGCGCTAATGCCAAGCGATCAGCCTGCCCCAGATCTCAGGTCGCTTCTTTGTTTGTTAAACTTCTATTAATAGCGAAGAGTGAAACCAGTCTGAGCACAGAACCCGCTTCTCTGCCATGAGCAGAGCTCTCAGGTCCGTATGATCTCACACTGCAGCCTCCACACGTGCGCTATTACATGAATTACATACCTCTAGGTATTACTGCATGAGCCCCCTGTGACCCCCTCATAACTGCACTTCACTGGAGGAGCAATCAGCCTTGTCAGCAATTTTTAGTTCGCTCCAAATGAATGTAGTCACTACGAGCCTTTCTGTCAATGACACTTCACGTTTCTGCATGTTTTCTTTATTGTTCATACAGTACAGGTGGCATGTGGGCAGACATCCACCACACAGCTATTCACAAAGTGCCTCGACTTTGTGCATGTACTGAACGTGTAATATGCCCAGTAATGAACTCCATATTTCCAGTTTATCTGTAATTCTACACTCTGAGTCCACTCAGCCTCGCTGCAGTATGAATGATATGAATCATGCATTTGTGAAGCTCTGCGGTACCGAACGTGTCAGGAGGTTAGCTGAGTTAACACATAATGTTTGAATACCATTAGTTTAGGCTCTTTGCAGGAAGCAGATGCTGAGATATGGACTGTACTTTAACGTTCGACAGCATCAATAATAATAAATATATAATAATAATAATTCGTGTTTGGTTCTTTTTCAGGTGCAGGTCCTTTATGTTCTGTGAAAACTACAGTCAGTCTCACAACACAGCAGTGAAGTCATCGTCTACTTACATAAGATAAGAACACACATTTGCACCTTAGGATGACTTTCAGCACATCAAGAAATAAGTCCAGGTCCTTTGAGCAAAGTAAATTGACCCTTTTTTTCCAATGTTTTTGATTAATGGAAGAAAATCTTGCATAGAATAAATGTTCGCTGCCACATCTGCCCTAATAATACGAAACACATGATCCTGCATCCAACATGAATCACTGGGTTTCTGTGGTCAGACAGGACTTCTGTGACATCACAGTGACCAGAGCAGTCATCAATAGACGTCCAGGAGCTTTAGTTCAAGTTACTGTGTGTTAATGTTTTAACCAAGCGTTCATTCTCCGGCTCATGAAGGGTTAAATATGCTCCCTCAGAAATCATCTAGCGAATGACTTCAAACACACACTAAAAATTCAATAGCCCTGCATCAATATTTAACTAAGACGTTAAGAGCAAATCAAAGACGGAAATAAAGCGTTCATGTTCATGGGAAACGCATCCCTGACCTTTCCCTCATCTTATGCTGCCGTCGTGCAGACATTTGCAGTGTCACAACACTTCCTACGTTACTTATGATTCATTATATTATCACAGATCCAACCGTGGGACTGAAGCTGTACTTATAATCTACTCAAGCTTGTAAACAAACAGCAGTGATGTTCATCACGTGTTCTCAACCTCTTACACGGCCTCAACAAATGTGCGGTGCATTTCTTTCTCTCTTTTCAGCCCAGAAGCCAGAAGCGATGTGTAAAAGTCTCTTGGCTTTGTTTTTGTGTTCTCCAACAGAGCGAGCGCTTTGGTGTCCAGCAGCGAGTCAAACTGACTTGACACGTTTTCTTCCAACTGTCAGCCGAGACCGACATGCTGTAGCTGCTTCCAGGGGCCGCGGAGCGAGCGGAGCCGCAGACCGTGTTCCTCAGGAAGCCGGTTCCGCCCGCTGCATAATGAGCCGACTGACACATCACGACGCGCTACACTTTTTGTTAATTTGTCATTTTTGAGTCATACGTTACGGGGCCTAATTGGTTTATAGCATGTGGGAGCAAGTCGCGTCATCGTACAAAGGCTCTGTCATCCAATCTGAACTCATACGAGACAGCGGATCCGCGCAGGCCTGAGCCTCGTCACATCCATCACCTGCGGTGAGCCACAGCTGTGTCAAATGAAGCGTGCTAATGGATAATTTTAGTTATTAAAACTTAAGGCTTATGATAATAGATTTGACTGTGAGTTTAATCGGTTACCATCACACAATATTTACAAAAATAACTCCTGAGTTCTGGGAGCGTGGTGTAATTGTGGGCCCGGTGATGCCAGGCAGGTGCGGCGCCGCATCCCAATCACCTGAATTCAGCCGCATTTACACGGAGCCAGATAAAGTCCAGCTCAGCCGCCGGCGCTTCGCGGGGACCAATCTGACCTCGTGACGCTGCAGCGGAAGCGTCTGCCTCCGTTTGGGTGCAGCTGGGGCAGATTCACATCAGAGACGGGAGCCAAAGCGCATCACTAGTCATCGCCGCTTCCCTCTCCGCGCCCCCTGCTGTGCTTGTGCAAGACAATGTGGTTATGTGGGCACATGTGACAGCGTGGGCGCGAGGGAGCAGAGACAGACACCGGGAGAGAGTGGCCGCCTTCTAATGATGGAAAAATGTTATGAGACATGGTTTCATGCCTCTAATGCAATGTGCTGCAAGAAGCCTGACTACCAATACATATTCCTCCATACTGCAGCAAAGAGCTGCAGCTAAGTAATGGAGAGCGGCGTGTGTGGGCCCTGCAGTGCCATGTGACGGGGGACAATGGGCACACCTGTGCGCTCATCTGCTGCACCGTGGGAGGACTGATATTAAGTCATTACTGCAGGCGCTGCCAGCACTCGGCTTGTGCACGCGGCTGCCAGGGCGACGGTGCCGCCGTTGGATCTCGCAGGCTGCGTCTCCATCAGCGCGGCCTCCTGAGCGAACAGTAAAGAAAACAGAGCCGCTTCCGCCAGCGCTCGGGAGCTTCACACACCATTTGGTAGAGAAGGCGTCGAGGAGAAGGAGAAGATGCTACCATAAATTACCCCTTTATGTTTCAGTAGCTTTTTCTGTGCATGAATGGGAAACGGTAAAGATCCAGGAGATGGGAACCAGATGAAGAAAATAGAAGCATTGAAAGGTGAGACTCAAGCAAAGAAACTGCTCATTACTGTGACTTGATCTCAACCACAGTCGGATGCAATCAGGCTCCTACCGGATTTGAAGGCTCCCAAAGGAGCGGAATCTACAGGTGGCACCAAGGTGTGCTACGGGAATACTGGGAATACTGGGAATACTGGGAATACTGGGAATACTGGGAATACCGGAGCACGTGCCATCGCATGTTACTGTGAACGTCGTAAGAAAGAGACGCCAACAACAACAGCAACCTGCACGGCAGCAACGTGTCACATGTTAACAGCTCAAAACTGGAAGGTGCACTCACCCTCTGCGCAAACTGTAACACAGTCAGTAGCATGTGCTGCCCTGAGGCTGAGGATTCCAGGGATCATCATGACACTTCCTCTGTCGCTGATGGAACGTTATACAATGAGCCACGGAAGAGCAATGTTTCCCTCCACGTCCCAGACGTTCTCAACCCCTCTATGGAGCTGAAGAGTCATTAAAATTATTCATGTTAATGTTCTTTTCTTTCATTTAACACAATAACAACTCCCAGTAACCAGCGGCGTTCCCGCCCACAGGCATTAAATGCACACGCTATCGCCGCCGATCTCCCACGAGAGACGTGTACCTGGACTTTACTATAATTGTCTTTCCCTTTTCCAAGAAATCAACCTCTGGCCACTCTTTTGGTTTATTCATGAGCAGCATGAGGAGGGGAACAGAGAGAGGGATGAAAGCGAGAACATGAGACATGAGACGAGGGCAGAATTCCTAAATAGATAGGATGCAAAAGTAAACACAATCTCCTGCAATTTGACTATCAATCAGACCAGTTGGTCGCTGGGAGAGAGGGGCCTAATTACTGCCCAAATGAACATTGACTCCTTTCTAATGGAATTATTCAGTCAGCCTGTGTTTATATATGCCAGTTCCTCATTTGCTTTTCTCATTCATTAAGCTTTGGTGGTGTTTTAAAAAATGACTCTTTTTTTTCCCCACTGAGTTCAAACGCCAGCTGATCCCCAGAGTGTGTCCGCTTCCCTGACTTTGCCATTTCCTCCTACACAGACTCGACATTGTCACCAGCTCGGTGTTCTCACCTTTCTCTGGGTGGCTTGGCAGCAGTGGCTGCTGTTATTAACAGCCCGAGGAGCTGGGCAGAGGATTATGTTTCCAGGAGCGGCTGGTGACCATGCGTAGTGAGCGCAGGGCTTTCTCATGATGCTGCGCACACAGGGCCGGGGAACTGAGGCTAATGCAGGCGGGGGACACGCCGGTCCTATGGAGAAGGATTTAGTCGCGGGAAATGGGCTTGAAAATAGGCGCCGAGCGAGAGTGGAAGCAACGGTGGTGAAGGAGAGCGGAGCTGAACAGAACGCGCTGTCTGCGCGCTAACAAGCCGAGGGGAGCGAGTAGGAGTTGCAATCTGTGGACTTCACTGCGAACGGATCCTGGAAGACGGAAAGAAGGGAAGCAGAGAAGGAGCGCGTGCGCGAGTACCAGACAGAGGGCGACACGGAGAGACTGAAATATAATATCGCAGCTTATTTATGCGCCCGGACTCCTTGGGCCATCGCTGAAGACTGAGTGCATCTATTGTGCTTACAGTCAATTCACTCTGCGAAACGACCTCCATTTGAGTTATTTGAGGAGCGGTGCTATAGTTCAAGGTGGCTCCAGGCTGTGCTCCACTGAGCCTTTTGGGAGCTCGCAGTCGCGTGGTGTGTTTGGAAAAGCTGGAAAAACGCCCGTCGGAGCGCGACGCGCGTCCTCGCTTTGTGAAGCTTGACGAAAGTCGTCATTAAAGTTGCATAATGCCTCTTGACTGCCAACCACAATAACTTGTGACATCTGTCTGTGTGTTTCATGTTGGCTGTCACAAGCAGTTAAGCGCCGGTTCTTGTGGTAATCACTAAGAAGATGGATTACTGGGGGCTTTGGAGGCCACTCCCACATTGTCCGCTGTCATATGGCAGCGAGGCTTGAACGCTCTGAACAGAAAGGTAGCAGCTTAGTGAGTCACCCATTCATTTAAACAGGCCGCTGGCTCTGTCAATACACACACGGTCGGTTTACGTATACGAACATGCTTTTGGTTTATTTATAATTACACATCCACTGCTTAATAGTGTGGGGATATTGAACCCGACTTCGACATGCTACCGCGAAGCCGCCATTAACAAACATGTCAGCTCGAACCGAGCCGTCCCCTCAGTTTAGCCTGACGAGTCGCGAGTCCGGCAGCCGGAGATGAAACGCTTGATCAGAGGAGGAGAGCGTGTGCAGAGAGCACTTTGCTATGGGGAAAGGTAAATCTATTTACAGCGGCGACGTCTCGGGAAATAGGAGGCGAAGAGGGTGGAAAAAACAGGGCTCCAGGAACAGTCTCACCAATGTACAAGGCAAACAAACAAAACACGGAACACGAAATGGAGCGAGGAGTGAGGCTTCAAAGCCGGCAGGTTGGTTTTCAAAGGGAACCTCATTAGCATATCATGCAATGAAGGACACGACAACATAGTGAAGCTGTTGGACCGAACGATAAAGCCAATTATTTCAATAGAAACTGTAGCAGCACAATTACCTTATACTCTAATGATAATGATAATTAAATAGAAGCCTGGGAATCATATACTGTAGCTATCAGTGAAAATACGCTGGGCTTAAAAATATGGTTAACAAAATTCATATGCAGATAAAGCACATGAGAGGCACTTAGTTAAACCATTAACACTAGATGAAGAAAAGGCCCGTAGCTCATCGACTGAAATACAAATCATGCGGCTTCCTCTGGAAATAATTAAGGAGTGTCACATCCACGAAGACAAATGGCAGCAGCGATTGTGGGAGGTTACGGCCGGAGACGGCAGTTGCTCCGTGTTGTCTCACACTCCACAGCTTCTCGGCTCTGCTGCTCTCCAGCATCTTGCTTTTACAGGCCCCTATGTTTCGTTTTAGCACCTGTCAAATGTGTCAGTGCAAGTGTTGTTGATACAGCAGACTCGTCCCCTCGTGCTGGTTACACATCCTCCACATGGCGGCCGGGCGGATTAAAGCACGGCTGCTGTGGATCTATGCAATTTCACCACCTTGACCCCGATAAGAACCAGAACAATTGCACTTCCAGGATTTCAATCTCGGAATCAAATGGTGTCCGAACACCCGCGAGGCGCCTGTGCACGAAGTGACTCCCAACACTTTGGCAGACGTCTTATTCAGAATCTATCAGAGTAATATCCCAGAGCAGCTACTGTATATCTGATAACTGACGGTGCACAACCCTTCGCTTCCTCCTCCATTTCCTCAGAGGAAGCCTTCAGAGGGAGCGCGCCGGGCTGATAAAACTCACACGCTTCTTTATTTGCCGGCTAAAAGATTGCTGGAGCAGAGAAGCATTGTATAAGCTGATGGCTTTTCTGGTACTGTAGCAAATCTGTGATTTCTCTGCTCACCTGAGAGCAGACCGGACAATGTTTTTACAAGGCAGGGTGAAAATAATAGGATCCCATCCCTCCCCCTCTGCCACATTTTCATGGTCAGCAGCTCAGTCCTCCCACACCTGAGACTTTCCACGGCCAAGTGGAAAATGTGGAGATGTCGACTGGGAGAAAAACACGGTGGAACATCTTTTGCATGCGCGGCTTTTAAGTTCACAGGGTGGTATGAACATAACAGATTTAATATGCATCCACTTGAATTGTCATCGCTGCCTACTACTGTTAAGCGTTCTTTGAGAGAAGAGAAAGGTCTGCGGCAGAACGGATGGCAGCCGTCTGAGTGCACAGTGCACAGGAACCAATTTTAGATGAAAACCCACACAGGGCAGGGAGTTTTCTTTTTCCGTGTGCTACATTTTCCTTTGACATCTTAAAAGCCATTAGTTCAGCAATGCACACCAATGCCTTACACAATGGAACCTGGAATGCTGCCTTTTAGACATTATATAGGGACAAACGACAGAGGGATACACGCACCCAAAAGCACAAGGAAACACAAGTACCGCGTCTCAGAGTGGAGGGATTCAGGCTCGGCGGTGGTGAAAGAGGACAGAGATGAGCGTTGAAAAAAGAGAGAGTGAGCGAGGGAGAGAGAGGGAATCACAAAAGCCTTGGAGATTTGCCCCGGCCAACTAAATCCATTAAGGTTTAATGAAAAGACCATCGCAAGGGCAATAAACTTCATGGAGTCTGTAAACCTGCACGTGGCTCAGCTTTGTTTGTTTTTGTAGCTTTTGGTCTTTTATATATTCTGCATATGAATACAGTTACCTTTTGTTAGGTCCATTGGCTACACATACAGATGCTACATGCGTCTTTTGCATTGCTACGTAATTAGCTACAATCTAAACATGTGCATTTGGGGGTTTGAGTCCAGTGTGAGACTTCTCCATAACTAGCGCTGAGGTCAGTATCATGTCTGTGGTTTCTTTGTCTGACCTAGTTACGAGGCCCAGTATCAGTCTCTCTGAAGTATCCTGCACCATGCTTAAAATTCACTTCCCTTTTGAGGTTATTTTCTTTCAGTTCTCCAGCTCCAATCCTTCTCAAATCAATCATCTCTGGTTATCTTCCCATATATTTCCACCCGCTTTCTCTCTGTTTTGTGTGTCTGTATGTAAATCGCTGCCCCAGATAGGGAAGCATTTGTTGTTTCACACGCTGATATCGGGGAAGTCAACAATAGGGTGGGAACGAGCCTGGATGATTGGCTTTTAGGGTTTGCTTTGGTGAACGGATCCAAATCCAAACCTCTGATGTCAAATCAGGTCAGTGTAGATTTAAACAGCTTGAATCTAATCATACAATCACTGTTAGAAGATTAACATCAGCTACAGTAGGTGTGTTGGACAGGGGTCAGCGTAACAGCTTACGCTCAATGGGATCATGGATCACAGACCCAATTTAAAGAATAAAAAAGGAAGAGAACAAGCAAAAGAAAGAGAAACTGTGACCAGTGAATCAGAGGCAGATCTGAATTTAGATCAGGCACAATTCAGCAACATTTAACAGCATTGACCGGCACCATTGTTTGATCTGCTCCTAATGACACTTAACACAGTCTATTCAAGGCAGTGCTGCTTATTAAGAGTGAGACAGATGTTATGGCGAGGCAATCTTGTACTCTTAATTAGCCACCGATGCTAAATGCTTTAGCAGCAGCAAACAGCGCCACGAGGCTGAAACCTGTGAAACCGAAACGTTGGGACGAGCCGTGAAATTGAGGGGGCGGCGACGAGTGAAGGAAAACCATCAATGCTGGTTGCTGGGGACGCAGAAATTGTGGGGTGCTGTCACAAACGGCGATTCGACCATATTGTCAAGTCGTCATTTTGGGGCTGAGCTGCAGTTTGGGAGATTGATGGTTTGTCTACGAATCGGGCTCCACGCTGAGGCGGCTGAGAACGAAGCAGCGCTTCCTCCTCTTATGAAGCTCCTGAACAACAATGTCCCCGGCTATTATTCACTGGAACAGGTGCGCTCATGAGCCTGGTTGGAAATTCAAGATTACAGATGGCTGCAGTTGCAGGAATAAAATACAAGTATCATTAACCGCGGGATTGGAAATTTATAGATCTACAAAAAACAATTTCAGAAGCCCGTGACACCATGAGCTGCGATAGGCTCCAAACTATCAATTTACAGTGGAGAATTATTGAACGGCCTTATGCTTGACACCCAGACTTTATTCTAACCACAACGAATTCTGGGGGTATTTTCCAATAGATGTCTGCTAAGGCTTTAATACCAGTCCATCTACAGAGGCACACTCCAGCTCTGCTGGAAAAGCAATTCTCAATGCCACCCGCAATCCCATTCTGTGAGTGATCACCTTTTGCTGGTACAGGAGTGTGTGCATCATGCGCCGGCGTCCACACACAAACAAAGCGGGACGCGGGCTGATTGCCTTTTCCCACCCCTGAAAGCCCGGCCACCGGCTCCTGCTCACCGTCAATAGAGTTCATTACGGCGGCTGCTCAGCGCCCAGGACGAGCCTGTGTCTCCGCGTCCCCGCTCTCAGCCCTGAACCTGTCACTTGGCTCGGCCGCTCGCGTCCTGAAAAGGCCCCTGCGTTGTTACTGAACACTAACTGGCCTGCACCTCACCTCCGGCGCCCGAGGCCACGGCTTCCACTGACACGCACACACACACACACACAACAATAGTCATCCCTCCTCCCCTAAAGATCCGGAGCTCGGTGTCTGTAAATTATATACAGCTGATGTGAACTGCTTCCCCCCTTTAACGACAGAAATGAATCCCCTGTTAGAGATTACTGTGGCATGTAACAGCCCTCCAGCGGCCCAGTTTAGAGGGTTTAACAAGGTTAAATGAGTTTGCTGGGATTGTTAGGAAACAAGAGGACGGGGGTCGACGGTGGGGAGCAGGAGGGACGGGTGTGTGGGCTGAGTTTTCATGTCTGAATTTATAAAAGCATGATGATGCGTCATGAGGCTTTATAAACTCATAAACACCCCCGCTCACACCACAGGCAGTAAAGACGGAGCGACGGGCGAGCGACAGTGAATGCGGCGCAGACAGACGCCACTCGGAGCTGCTGCTGTCTCCATGCAAAGTCAGACATAACAGGAAGCCTTTAATGGAAAATGTCCCCACTTAGGCTTTAATCCACTGAAGCATTGTATTAACCCGACCTGGTGCACGCGGTCACATCGCAGCGTGAAAGCTGCTGCAGCGGGTTCATTCGGTAGCCGTGGTCCCGTACCCCCCCCCACTAGGATTATATTACTGGGACCTGAGTGACAAATGAGGAATCTGTGAATTTGAAAAGGCATTTTCTCATGTGGTGGAGACTGAGGTTGAACCCATTGCTTCCCTGCGCTAGATGTTAAAACGCAGACTGCCGTCAAATATTAAAGCTGTTTTTCCCACCACGCTGAAACATTCAAGCTCACGCTTTAGTGCAGGTGGGTAAAATAAACGGCCTTCGTCTTGTATTCACGACGCTGTGTGCTGTGAAAAAAACTCATCTGTGACCCCAGCGTCTCAAAACAGGAGCATCCATATACATGCAGAGCATCGTTCCACTCGACCCCCCGCCTCAACAGCTCGGGCGTCCAAACAACAGGTAAAGCATCTGAAACCGCGTGTGTGTGTGTGTTTTTATCCAGCAGACTGAAGCCTAATGTAGACCTTGACTTTGTGCATCTGTGTGTGTGTGAGTGCACGCGCGCTTGTGTTTGATTGGGACCATGATTGTGTTTTCCTTTCTCTTGTCCCCCGAGGAGGTGACATGGCCGCTATTGTAATTCCACTCTCATTTCCTACGCTGCAGCGGCGACTGCAGCCCTGTCACTCAGGAGCAGCAGAGAATGGTTCTGTCAATCAGCCGAGGCCCCATTACCACAGCGCCGGCTGAAAAGGCTGCGTTTGGCCCACTTCTTGTTAGCATAACGGAATGTGAGCGCTTGGCCCATCTGCACACACCGTGGTTAGCAGGACGGCCACTCAGCGGGATGATTGGGACTAAAAAGGCTGCGGAGCGGAACGGAAAAACGGAAAACGCTGGATTATTGTTGAAAGACAATGGTGCAGAAAGGAGGTTGTTAAGCTGCAATTTGAGGAGTAAAAGTAAAATGCAAAACATGTGGAGTTCACTCGATCTGTGTTGGTCCATGTACACAATGTAAAACAATGGAGAAGACAACAAAGTGGAGGGAAAAAAGCAGCGCTGGAGACGATGATGGGCTGTGACAGTGACAGAGCAGCGGAACGACAAATAGTGCAGGACTGCGTTGAAGGAGAAGCAGTGAGGGAAACGCAGGCCGACGTGAGCAGGGTGCGGTGCGTGACAGGTGGAGGCGAGGTGGCAGCCGGCCCGGCCCGGCCCGGCCCGGCCCGGTCCCCACGCGCACCTTAACCAGAGCCCGGCTCCGAGCGGAGCCACATCCATCACGCAGCCGGGCACAAGTGTGACACGACAGGCGAAACCGCTCGCTGTCAAGGCAGAAAAATACTAAGAGAGAACACGGACGGGGGAGAGCTGCAAAAATAATAGAATATGACTGAAAGGAGAGGAGGAGCTAAGAGAGACACAGTCCTTTCAGGCTGCGCACAAATGTGTTCACGCTGCTTGGAGGAAATCCAGATTCAATCCAAACTATAACGTTTCTTACAGGATTTCACAGCAACAAACGCCAAAGTCTTCACAGCCTCCAATCTTTGTCAGTGCCTTTTAAACATAGATAAATGTGTGATTAAGATACAACTAATCAATATTTAAAGAGCCAATTTGCAAAGCAAATATGGCTGCATAAATATTTACTGAATATTTCATCATAATGAATCACTGTGAATACGAAATCAGTTCAGTCCAAACAACTTGAATTAAATGTCAGCACTGACCAAAACCCGATGAATCCACCCAGCGAATCCGAGCGGCGTATTTGGGTCACGTGACCCGGTGTTTACCTGGGGATGCTCTGTGTGTGTTGGCCATTATGAGCTGAGGCCACAGCCTTGAATTATAGATGGAGCCGCTCATATTGTCTCTTCAGGCCACAAAAAGTACAGAACGTCTGAGACGCTCTGTGCTGAGGTGGTGGTGGGAAATGCACCCCCCACGTTGACCATGGGAGACCGAGGGCTTTACTCTACAAGCAAATGGATGGAGAAACATCCGACAGTGGAATACAAAACGGTGCAAAACGTAGAGAAACACTGAATACGCAGTAACTGAATCAGTGAATCCTTAATGAAACTGTGAATACAGTAGTTTATGTTTCAGGCTGATGTTAAACTGAGAGGACAAATGTACAGACAGGCTTTAACATAGTAAGTGTTTATCCCTCAGTCACTTATTTTAAAACTGACAACAAGACTTTGAACTTTTACAATTCTTGCAGCCGCTAGAAACGAAGTCGCAGTCAGCTGCTCCGAACCGAGCAAACACTCGCTCTGCGAGAGGCTTTTGGCCCGAAGCGAAGCACATGGCAGCGAATCCCAAACGCGGAGCCGTGCACGAGGTGCACCTGCCGACCCGGACTCACGCGCAGCATGAGCTGAATAATGACTCGGCCGATGCCGCTGCTGTTGGTCGGACGCGTGGCCGCTTC